>NC_135824.1:49212499-49214999 GCF_964213995.1 Mustelus asterias | reverse complement strand
ACACACACACTCTCTCTCTTACACACACACACACACTCTTTTACACACACACACTCTCTCTCTTACACACACACTCTCTCTTACACACACACACACACACACTCTCTTACACACACACACACTCTCTTACACACACACTCTCTCTCTTACACATACACACACACACTCTCTCACACACACACACACACTCTCTTACACACACACACACTCTCTTACACACACACTCTCTCTCTTACACATACACACACACACTCTCTCACACACACACACTCTCTCTCTTACACACACACACACACACACACACACACTCTCTCTTACACACACACACACACTCTCTCTCTTACACACACACAGACACACTCTCTCTTACACACACACACACAGACACACACACACACAGACAGACACACACACACACACACATGATGTGGAGTTGCCGGCATTGGACTGGGGTAAGCACAATAAGAAGTCTCACAACACCAGGTTAAAGTCCAACAGGTTTATTTGGTATCACGAGCTTTCAGAGCGCTGCTCCTTCATCAGGTGAGTGGAGAGGTGGGTTCACAAAACACGGCATATATGGAAAAAGATGCAATTGCAAGATAATGGTTGGAATGCGAGTCTTAACAGGTAATCAAGCCTTTACAGGTACAGACAATGTGAGTGGACAGAGGGTTAAAGAGATGTGTCTTGTCTCCAGCCAGGACAGTTAGTGGGATTTTGCAAGCCCAGGCAAGTCGTGGGGGTTACAGATAGTGTGACATGAACCCAAGATCCCGGTTGAGGCCGTCCTCATGTGTGCAGAACTTGGCTATCAGTCTCTGCTCAGCGATTCTGTATTGTCGTGTGTCGTGAAGGCCGCCTTGGAGAACGCTTACCCGAAGATTGGGTCAAGGAGAAACTGTCAAGGGCATTCAGGCGGCCTTCAAGACATATGACAACGCAGAATCGCTGAGCAGAAACTGATAGCCAAGTTCCGTACACATGGGGACGGCCTCAACCGGGATCTTGGGTTCATGTCACACTATCTGTAACCCCCACGACTTGCCTGGGCTTGCAAAATCTCACTAACTGTCCTGTCTGGAGACAATTCACATCTCTTTAACCTGTGCTTAACCCTCTCTCCACTCACATTGTCTGTACCTGTAAAGACTTGATTACCTGTTAAGACTCGCATTCCAACCATTATCTTGCAATTGCATCTTTTTCTATGTATGCCATGTTTGTGAACCCACCTCTCCACTCACCTGATGAAGGAGCAGCGCTCCGAAAGCTCGTGATACCAAATAAACCTGTTGGACTTTAACCTGGTGTTGTGACACTTCTTACTATATACACAGACAAAGACAGGCACACACACAGACACACACACACACGCGCACACACACAGAGCCAGACACACAGACACACACACAGTGACACACAATGACAGCCAGACTCACAGAGATGCACACACACACACACAGTGACACACACACACACAGCCAGACACACTCATACACAGATATACATACAGACACACACACACACACACATAGACAGGCACACACAGCAACACACGCAGAGTCAGCCAGACATACACAGACAGAGGCACACACACACACACACAGACATATAGATACACACAGGGACACACACATGCTCTCAGAGGCACACACACACACACGGAGACACATAGATACACACAGGGACAGACACATGCTCTCAGAGGCACACACACACACACACAGGCAGTGCAGAGTGACTGAATCTCTTTCACGGCAGCAATGCCCAGAGGCTGAATTCACACCTACAACAAATAGCAACATGTGAAAGTCAGGAAGCGGAGTTTAAAAAGAAAATGCATATCTCTGCCTCACCTCTTGCTGTCTCTGCGATTCATCTTCGCCTCTTTATTGCTGAAAGCAGGCAGCGAATGCTGGCAGGCTGCGCTGGGCTGCTCCTGGTTCATGTGTTGGTGTTTAGTGGCTGTGAGTGAGTGAGGGCTGGGAGCTGTCACCTCTCCCTCTCTCTCTCTCTCTGTGTCTCTGACGCAATTGTGTGTGTGTCTCAATCAGGAACTCAACACAAAGCAGCAACTTTACTGCAACACAGCGGCAGGAGCAAAGCTCAAATATACACATCCCATCCTGGGACACAACGCTGCTACTGCGGGGCCATAGCTCTCATTGTGTGTCTCTCTCTGTCTTTCTCTCTGTCTGTGTCTCTCCCTTTCTCTCTCTCTCTCTGTGTCTCTGTCTCTCTGTGTGTTTCTCCCTTTCTCTCTCTGTCTCTGTGTGTGTGTGTCTCTCTCTCTGTCTTTCTGTGTCTTTGTGTATATGTGTATATTGGTCTATCTCTCTCTATATGTCTCTCGCTCTGTCTCTCTCTCTCTCTCTCTGTGTCTCTGTCTGTCTCTCTGTGTCTGTGTGTCTCTGTCTCTCCCTCTCTCTCTCTCTCTGTGTTTGTGTCTCTCTATCTGTCTCTCTCTGTCTCATTCTAAAGTTTAAAGCTAAAGTTT